>NC_139693.1:19943574-19969574 GCF_964106915.1 Podarcis gaigeae | reverse complement strand
ATCAGAAGGTCGGCAGTTCGAATCCCCGCGGCGGGGTGAGCTCCCATTATTCGGTCCCAGCTACTGCCAACCTAGCAGTTCAAAAGCATGTCAAAGTGCAAGTAGATAAATAGCCGCTCCTGCGGGAAGGTAAAAGGCGTTTCCGTGCGCTGCTTGGCCAATAAAGTGAGATGAGGGCCGCAACCCCAGAATCGGTCACGATTGGACCTAATGGTCAGGGGTCCCTTTACCTTTACCTTTAAGGTAGAATTGGCTTGAAAACAGCCTTGGGTACCAAAAGTCAGCTATAGGAAGAAGCCACCTGAGTCAACTAACCATCACCTAAGAGAGAATGTTCTATTTAGAGCATCTTCTTTCTCGATGCACCCCACCACCATGCCTCAGCAAATATGCGTTATTCCCAGAAGAGAAGACTGAAATAAACATTTTTTTAAAACGGCTGAGCAAACTATTCTTTCGCAAGAAAAGGGTCAGGGATACCTCTGGCTCAGAGCAACCCCCCCACACACATTTATTTGCTGCCTGTTAACTGGGCCAGGCACCCGAGCTTTAGCTAGAGATAGAAAAAGGTAAGGTTTGATTTGATTCCTTGTATTTCTGCGCCGCTGTTCATTCAAACGGATCTCAAAGCGGCTTCCAAACAAATAAACAACAGTAATGTAACAAAGAACAGAATGTCACAAACACAGCATAGAGCCTATAAAAACAATTAACAGATCAGCAATAAGACAATTGCTATCTATAAAACGCTATGAACCAAACAGGAGCTAAAAAAATAAATAAGCTAAGCATAACAAGTATCCCATCCAGCACAAAGTTACCGTATTTTTTGCTCTATAAGACTCACTTTTTCTCTCCTAAAAAGTAAGGGGAAATGTGTGTGCGTCTTATGGAGCGAATGCAGGCTGCGCAGCTATCCCAGAAGCCAGAACAGCAAGAGGGATTGCTGCTTTCACTGCGCAGCGATCCCTCTTGCTGTTCTGGCTTCTGAGATTCAGAATATTTTTTTTCTTGTTTTCCTCCTCCAAAAACTAGGTGCGTCTTGTGGTCTGGTACGTCTTAAAGAGCGAAAAATACATATGGCGTGAAAGGGGGCTGTCTTTCTCTTTCTCTCTTTCTGTGTGAGAGAGTGTGAGAAGAGCATACGAAAAGCGTTGCAGGATCAGGCCAATGGCCTGTCTAGTCCAGCAACCTCTTTTCACAGTTGCTTATTCAATGCCAGTTCAAGGCTGGTCTGTGAAGAATTTTGCTGCCCCACCCGCCTCCTTTCCTGAGTGGCCCTGTCCCTCACCAGAACAGATTATGTTAACCTATATGCAGAATGAAAAAAAACAACCATCCCATATATTTCAGAAGAAGCGGGCTTCTTCCAAAGTTAAGAGCATTGACTGGAGACTCTGTGGTCCCATCCACATTGTACATTTCAAACAGCATCATGCCACTTTAAACAGCCATGGCTCCCCTCACAGAATCCTGGGAACTGTAGCCTGTTAAGGGTGCTGAGAGTTGTTAGGAAAATTCCTATTCCCCTCTTCTGGGAATTGGAGTTCTCTGAGGGGAGAACTCAGACATAAACACCCACAGGCACACCTGTTTCGTACATGATTCTTTGGGAGAACGGCATCCTGAAATTCGGAGAAGAGCAAATTTCAGTGCACAGATGTGTTTCGGTTCACATATTGTTTCAGAATATGCATATTAGGGAGGTTTGTGTCAATATCCGAACCAGACCAAATCTCTCCCCATTCAATAATAATAATAATAATAATAATATTTATATGCCGCCCATCTGACTGGCTTGCCCCAGCCACTCTAGGTGGCTTCCAAGAGAATATTAAAAACACAATAAAATGTCAAACATTTAAAACTTCTCTATGCAGTTAAAAGAGCTGCATTTCATAGTGGTTTACAAATTGAAACACCACATTTACCATTTAAACAACAATGACAACAAACCCCCCCCACACCCAACACCAGGAACAACAGAAATCAACAACGGATGCCAAGAATAAAACAGAGCAGAGCAAAAATTACTAATTAATTGCCTAAGGAAACATATAGGATCACCAAGGACTTTTCTGAATTGCACTTGCTGCAGTGCCTTCAAGATTAAGAAATTGATTAATTCCAAGGGCCTGCGAGGGCTGGGATTCCCTTCATCAGATGCACTTTGTGCCATAATTCTTTGTTTGTTCCTTTGTGGTAGTCCTTAAAACAAGAGTTTTGCTGGATCAGGCCAACAGCCCAGCTGGTCCAGCATCCTGTTCTCACAATAGCCAACCAGATACTCCCCCCCCCCATGAAAAACCTGCAAGCAGGACCTGAGCGCAACAGAAACTCTCTTCAACTGGCATTCAGAGATATTGAATTTCAAGGAAAGACAGGGTATAATTTTAAAAGGGTGCAGCACATCGATGCTTCGGCAGCTAAACCTGTTCCCTGCCCTCTTGGGACCCCAGCCACTGAGGACAGAGGCACAACAAATACACATGCATGTGTGAACACAGATAACATGCATTCCCTATCTTTGGTCGCACAGTACAAGGAGAGGGAATTTGGGGCCATTCGAAGGAACTGTTGGCAGTGCAGCAGCAAAGATCTTCCTGGGTGTAATTTAAGGGTTTGTTCTGCCAGTGTTTTAAAGTCAATTAGCTAAGAGGGGGTCAGTGGGTGGTGTTGCTTAGCAGAGTGGCATGACCTTCGCTAGGGCAGCGGACGCTCTGATTGGCTGAGGGAGGTTTCCTCTGTATGGGGTTTTTCTTTTTGTTCAGCGTTTTCTTAGTTCCTTAACTAAGAAAGACAGAACCTCTCTGTGCCTCTCTCCTCAAATCATTTTTTGTTTGGTTTGCTCTGTCAGCTGTTATCAGGGCTCTTCCCAATGGGGTTTGTGTCATTTAAGTGATTTTGCTAACGGGACAGGCCACATATTTGGGGAGCGGGGCTTGTCCGAAAAAGGAAGGAAATGTTGGGCCGATGTAATAAGCAGAAATTGAAATAACCATAGGATGTATGCACTCCCATCTGACCTCCTGGTTATTTTTAATTGGCTATGTTAGACACCTGCTCTTAATAGATAAGGTAATTGTCTTCCGCATATTAAGAGCTGCCCACATAGCATTCTGATACCACTGGAAAAAGATAAGAACTCTGACAGGAAAAGATGGGTTAACTCAAGTCTGAGGGAGAGCAAACATGGTAAAACTAATGAACTAATGAATTAAGAGTAAGAGGGAGGTCAGCTCTACAATTGCTTTGTAGAAAAAAACAGAGTCTATTTCTAATGTACTGGTTTAATAAAGTACAGGATAATGCATATTGATATACAGTCCTAAGCCATAAAAATGGAAACTGTTCACTGAAGTAATATATACAACCCATTTCTAGGTGTGTACAAGATGATTAACTTGTCTCATTACTGGGAACGTATTCTGTTTCTTCTTTTCTTCCAATGTCACATTTTGCTGGTATTATATCTTCAAAGTAATACAGTGGTACCTCGGGTTAAGAACTTAATTCGTTCCAGAGGTCTGTTCTTAACTTGAAACTGCTCTTAACCTGAGGTACCACTTTAGCTAATGGGGCCTCCGCGATTTCTGTTCTCATCCTAAGGTAAATTTCTTAACCCGAGGTACTATTTCTAGGTTAGCGGAGCCTGTAACCTGAAACGTCTGTAACCTGAGGTACCATTGTACTACAGCTATTATTATGGCTATTGTGACTCTTACTACAACTCTTACTTCTGTTATCACACAGCACATAGTTCAACTATGGAGCTCACTTTCTATGATAACCATCTTCAAATAGCCGAAGGCCCGTCACATGGAAGAGGAAACAAGCTTGTTTTCTCCTGCTCTGGCGTCTAGGACCTGAACCAATGGCTTCAAGGTACAAGAAGCAAAATTCCAACCAAACATCAGGAAGAAATTTCTGGCAGTAAGAGCTGTTTGACAGTGGAATGGTCTCCCTCGGAAAGTGGTGGCCTCTCCTTCCTTGGAGGTTTTTAAGCAGAGGTCGGATGGCCATCAGCCATGGATGCTTCAGCAGAGATTCCTGCATTGAAAGGGGTTGGACTAGATGACTTTTGGGTCCCTTCCCACTCTAAGATTCTATGATTCTCTCTCTTATAACACCAGAACTTGTGGGCATCAGATGCCACCAAATGTGGAGGCAGAGCATAATCATCATGGCTAGGTAAGGGGACTCCTGACCATTAGGTCCAGTTGTGGACGACTCTGGGGTTGCGGTGCTCATCTCACTTTACTGGCCGAGGGAACCGGCATACAGCTTCTGGGTCATGTGGCCAGCAGGACTAAGCCACTTCTGGCGAACCAGAGCAGCACACAGAAATGCTGTTTACCTTCCCGCTGGAGTGGTACCTATTTATCTACTTGCACTTTGACGTGCTTTCAAACTGCTAGGTTGGCAGGAGCTGGGACCGAGCAATGGGAGCTGACTCTGCCATGGGGATTCGAACCGCCAACCTTCTGAATGGCAAGTCCTAGGCTCTGTGGTTTAACCCACAGCGCCACCCGCGTCCCTAACCATCATGGGTAGTAGCCACCAATAGCCCTCTCCCCCATTAATTCGTCCATTTCTCTTTCAAATAGATCCAAGTTGGTGGCCTTCACTGCCTCATGGGGGAGAGAGTTCCGCTGTTCCACTGTACGCTGTGGACTTTCTTTTCTCTGCCTTAAATCTTCCAACAGCACCAAGTTGGGGATGAAGGGGGTGGCCACCAGGTTAGGTGGCTTTAAAGGAGAATTGGACAAAATTCATGGAGGACCAAGCTATTGATGGCTAGTAGCTTCTGAATACCAGTTGCTGGTGGGGAGGGAGGGAGGAAGAGTGCTCTTGCGCTCAGGTCCTGCTTGCGAGTTTCCCATTCAGGCATCTGGTTGGCCACTGCGAGAGCAGGATGCTGGACTTTATGGGCCATTGGCCTGATCCAGCAGGCTCTTCCTAGGTCCTTACCACTATTAAAAAGGGAACCTTTGGCCCTCTAGGTGTGCTTGGACTCCATCAACCTCAGCTGGCATGGCCAATAGCCAAGGGATGATGGAAGCTGCAGCTCAACCCTAGGAGGACCACAGTTTCCATTCTGTTTCTACCAGCTTTCCTATGTCTACAAATGGAATCTGCAGCTGGCTGCGTAGCATGGGTTGCTGGCACCCGGGGTGGGGAAAGTGTTGCGCATGCCTATGTGGCTGGGGTGGGACCATGTACCAGGAGAGCACATTGTCAGGGTGAACACAGCCCACCTTGCAACAGGCTCTTTGTCCACTTCCTCCATCTACCTGCCCACTAAACCCACCTGCCTGCCGCCGTACCTCAGCTGCCAGGGCTCCATGCCTTTTGTGAGGGCACCCCCTTAAAATGTGCACCCGGGGCCATGACTCCCTGCCGCCCCATGCAACACCTCTGTCTGCAACATAATGTGGCCATTGGGAAGGAGTCTATTCAGAGTTCTAGTTAGCCATAGCTCAGTGGCAGAGCAGATGCCTTGTATGTAGAAGGCCCTGGGTTCCATGCCCAGCAACTCAAGGCAGGTCTGGGAGGCAGAAAGCCTGACTGAAACCCCAGAGAGCCACTGCCAGTCAGTGTAGGCAATATTGATCCACATAGACTGTTGAGGACCACTTCCTTATCCTGTTTCTTCTTCCACCCCCAACTGCCTTCTTGGAAATGTGGCTTTTCTTTTTTCGGATTACGTTTTGCAGTTCTGCAAAACTTGGGTTTTCCTGAAATGAAGCAATGGCACCACAGTGCATTAGACGGCTGGGGGGAAATGCCTTAGCTATTAAGTTTGCAAGATGGCGGGAATATGATAAGCTTACTGGGCTTTGGCAAAGCCTGTTTGATGTCTCCAGTATTATGGGCCGGACACTGAGCCCTCCCTAACGCTGTTCTGGCCCCGCTGTCACTAGACACCAACCAAGACCCTCCCTTTATACATGAGACACAGCTGCCAGGTTGTGTTCACCTCTACCCTTCTAGAAATCACCTCCCCTTGGAAAGACCCCAAAGGAGATTGCAGGAAGTTCAGGATCTGGCTCTTTCCAAGCATATAACACAACACAAAAGGGCCAAACTGAACACGATCATTTTGACAAAGTGTGGCTCCCGTTGATCAGCTATGCAAACCAAAGTAATGTTGATACCACACCAGCTTCTCACTGTTAATTATGGAGAGGCTATGTGATGGACAGTTGAAGCCTTGGCAATGCAGTCGATCATTTGGTTATTTGACAGTGTCCTCACTCAATGTTCCTTTCTTAATGTGGCTAAGATATGCATGTAACACTACAGGGTTTGTTGGAGCCGATGAAGTCATTTTATGTTAAAACCATATCTATACAGTGGTACCTCGGGTTAAGTACTTAATTTGTTCCAGAGGTCTGTTCTTAACCTGAAACTGTTCTTAACCTGAAGCATCACTTTAGCTAATGGGGCCTCCTGCTGCCGCCGCACCGCTGGAGCACGATTTCTGTTCTCATCCTGAAGCAAAGTTCTTAACCCGAGGTAATATTTCTGGGTTAGCGGAGTAACCTGAAGCGTATGTAACCCGAGGTACCACTGTACTCCTTTAAAGGTAAGCCTGTCATCACGCAGATCCCATTGGAGGATTTGTAGTCCAAGGTGTGCAGTTTGGAGAGCTACATGGATGGCAGCAACAGCCGTGTGTGTGTGTGTGTGTGTGTGTGTGTGTGTGTGTGTGTGTGTGTGTGTGTCTATAGATCTTCATATAAAAGCATGCAAGATATAGATGCATAACTCCAGGCTCTGAACAGAAAAGCAGGTTGCACATGCCAACAAGCACTCAGAAAGCCCCGAACCGCAGCCTGCAGACACAAAACGCTTTGCGAAACTGGTGGTCTCCTTTGCAAACTTCCTCTTCCCCCCAGCTGAGCGGCTTCTGCTAGATGCCATCACTTGCACGCTCACGGACACTGCCAGGATTTCAAACACATTGCTGAAAGATAAGCCCTCCTCCGCTCACCCACAGAGGAAAAAGCCCGGAGTTGCTCAAGCTGTCAAGCCACATTCTTGCGCCAAGGATCAGCTGCCCTTGGGATGTACAGGGGAGGGGGGGCTGGAAGGAAAAGAGGGAGAAAGCGCAAAACCCTCTCTTCCCAAATCCTGCAGGGAAGGGAGGTCACTGGGGAGCGACGAGAGGAAAGTTTAGCAGCTGTATACTCACAGCCCGTCTTGTCTGCAAGCTCCTGGATTTCGTCCGGCACCGAGTGTGAAGAGCCCATCTCTGCAAAGGCGGTTGCAGCTCTGGATAAAATCCAGGGCCCCGGACGTGGAGGGAGAGATGAACAGCTGAAGTTCAGCAGAGTCCCGGCGAGTCACAAACCAGCAGCGCCGGCGCAAGAGAGCAGGGGGACTGACTGCAGGTGCAGCCTCAGCTACACCAGCCAAGACTTCCTTGCAGGGGCTGGCGAGTTTTAAATCTCGAGGAAGCAGGAGCCACTAATAGAGAAGGAGGGAGAGAGAGAAGGCTCCCGCAGGGTCCAAGAGCCTGCCACGCTCCAGGCACACCTGAGGAACCCAGCGCTGATTTCTCTCGCCATCACCAAAGCCAACCCCACTGGGAACGCGCTGTCTTCTGTTTGTTCCAGGCAAAAATCTCCTGGGGGAGGCAGTCATGGTAACAAGGAAAGCGCCACACCGCATCCAGCGCTTGAGGGGTGTGGGAACTGGCAGATATTTATCTGCTTTAGCCACTAGCCCCTACAATTGACTGCATCCCCGCTTGGCAGAGCGTGAGACTCTTGAACTCAGGGTCAGGGATTCGAGCCCCACGTTGGGCAAAAAAATCCTGCATCACGGGGGGGGGGGGGCGAGTTGAACTAGATGACCCTTCCAAATCCATGATTCTATGCGATATACAATGTTTCCTAAAGGTAAAGGTAAAGGGACCCCGACCATTAGGTCTAGTCATGGGTGACTCTGGGGTTGTGGCGCTCATCTCGCTTTATTGGCCGAGGGAGACGGCGTACAGCTTCCGGGTCATGTGGCCAGCATGACTAAGCCGTTTCTGGCGAACCAGAGTAGCGCACGGAAACGCCGTTTACCTTCCCGCCGGAGCGGTACCTATTTATCTACTTGCACTTTTTATCTCCTGCACTAGATTGGCAGGAGCAGGGACTGAGCAACGGGAGCTCACCCCGTCATGGGGATTCGAACCGCCGACCTTCTGATCAACAAGTCCTAGGCTCTGTGGTTTAACCCACAGCGCCACCCGTGTCCCGTACATGTTTCCTAAAACATTTGAAAACAAGGACGCAAGAAGGGCCCTGGTGGATGAGGCCCAAGGCTCACTCAATCCAGCATCTTGTTGTCACCTTGGCCAGTCAGATGCCTCTGGGATGGGAAGCCTGACAGCAGCATCTGAGCCCCATAACACTCTCTCAACTTGCTAGGAATCACGAGGAATCATTCTGCTTCCAACAAGGGGGCAGAACATAGACATTGTCCCTGCGGGAAAGCTGCGAGCAGGATCCGACCGCAAGAGCGCTCTCCCTTCCTATAGCTTCCAGCAACTGGCATTCAGAAGCATTGCTGCCTCAGACTGTGGAGGCACACTACAGAACCATAGAATTGCAGAGGTGGAAGGGACCCCGAAGATCATCTCATCCATGGGTAGGCAAACTAAGGCCCAAGGGCCGGATGTGGCCCAATCACCTTCTAAATCCGGCCCTCGGATGGTCCGGGAATCAGCATGTTTTGACATGAGTAGAATGTGCCCTTTTATTTAAAATGCATCTCTGGGTTATTTGTGGGGCATAGGAATTCATTCATTCTTATTTTTCAAAACATAATCTGGCCCCCCACAAGGTCTGAGGGACAGTGGACTGGCCCCCTGCTGAAAAAGGTTGCTGACCCCTGATCTCATCCAACCCCCCTGCAATGCAGGAAAATGCAGATGTCCCATACGGGGATCGAACCGGCAACCTTGGAGTTATCACCACCATGCTCTAACCAACTGAGCTATCCCAGCCATTGCGTCTTGTAGCCATTAAGAGCTGTCTCCTCCATGAATTTGTCCAGTCCTCTCTTAAAACCACCCCAGCTGGGGGCTGCCATCATGACATTTTGCAGGAGCCACTTCTGCAGTGGCTAGCCAAGATCCAGTGGGAAACCTCTGAGCAGGATCTGAGCATGAGAGCGCTCTCCCCTCTGGGGCTTCCAGAGCCCACGACAGGCAGAGCCAGCCCAATTGGGTGTAGGAAGGCAGGCAGGCTGGTGGGGACTGGCTGAGGGCATGTTGAGATTGGTGGGGCAGTGCCCCCATCTGCCCTAATGAACAGCTTCCAGTGAGATCAGTTAAGACAGTGTTCCCCAACCTTGGGCCTCCAGCTGTTTTTGGACTACAACTCCCATCATCCCTCGCTAGCAAGACCAGTGGTCAAGGATGATGGGAATTGTAGTCCAAAAACAGCTGGAGGCTCAAGGTTGAGAAACACTGAGTTAAGAGATGTCCTCTATGATTCCATAGGTTTCAAGGAGGAGAATTTGGAGCAGAGTGCAGTTTGTAGCTTAGGGTTGGAGGACTCTTATCACTTTCAGTTTCTCCTTTTTCATTTGTTAAGCTCAGTTCTCCATATCAGTTTATAGTTAAAGCCTCATCAGCATTTCAGTGCGAATTCCTCCCGAAAGACACATTTCTGCAAGCAGTTTTGCCATAATGTACACATTTTTGCAAAGCCATCTCCCCTAACTTAATGCGTTTTGTCTGCTGTTTTCATTTCATATGTGGCCAGGGCCAATGTTATCTGAAAGATCAATATCTCCCTTTATGAACTTGAGAGAGGAGGAGCCGCAGCCATTGAAGCTGCATGGTGCTGGGCAAGGCCTCCTCCTGACGTTGCACGCGTGATGTCGTAGGTGTGTGTCATGCATCACGTGTGTGATGCCACACATGCGACGCAACACTACCCCCAAGTCTTTGGCCCTCTGGCTAGGTAGCTTGGCCTTGCAACACAAGCTGAATCTAATTTATCCTTCCCTTTAGCCCCTGGTCCAGGCCACACACCCTGGGCTTTTATGCCACCATTCCTCTTGTCTGGAGACTTCTAAAAGCTTCCCCTTCTTCTCCTCCTTTCAGCTGCTGCTTTTGGAAGTGCAAAAACACTTCAGGAGAAGCTCAAGGAAGAAGCAGATGATCAAGTCTCTGCCTCTGCCAATAAGTCTTCCTCTGCAATTCATTTCTTGGCCTCCTGCCCACTTGTCTAGAGAGAATTATGGAACACGCTGTTTCAATGGTGCAGGAGACTGAAAAACAAAACTTTGCAGCCTTTTTTTGTTCTAAATGAAGCTTGTGACGTTCGAGAGAAGGGGTGTGGCCTACCTTTTTGGCCCAGCAGGCCAGGTTGCTGTCTGTCCCCAACCCCCTGTAGGACAAGTTTGATTGGTGGGTGGGACAACCCACCTGTCAATCACCCAGCATGATGATAGACAGGTGGGTTGTTCCGCCCACCTGTCAAAGTCCCTTGTGGGGTGTTTCCCAACTGCCTGACCTGCAATTCACCTCACAGAGCAACGTTTCTCAGAGTGGTTTGACAGTCAATCCATCTTAGCTGTGAATTCTGGAAATTGTGAGGGGGAACAGGGGTTTTTCCTAACACCTCTCAGCACCCTTATCAAACTACAATTCCCATGATTCTTTGGGGGAAGCTGTGATGGACAGACTGTTGGGTCAACCTCCAGGACACTCTCAGCCAACCATGGCCAGGATGAGAAGCGTCCCATCAGGCGGGAGAGAGGATGGAAAAGGCTCATTTTGACAGTTTAACTGCCAGATAGGGCCTGGCTAGGAAAGCAGTTTAGGGCACTTAGGGGTTTGTCCAATACGATAAGCTTGACAAATCCCTCAGGTAGAGGGAAAGGTCCTAGAAGTTGACTAGAGCTGTTTTACAGGCACGGTAAAGCTGGTAATCCATTCTAGGGAGCAATGGATTTCTGAGAAATCATTTTGCTGAAAAGGCTCAAAAGCAAAGTTCTCATTTAAACCTGCAATACCATTTTATGACGGACCCTAACCGTTGTGTCTTTACTAGTGGCACTGTTCAGCGCTATCCCTCACGGAGAGCTTTTTAATTAAAGTACACTTGTATTTTTGATGCAGCTAAGCTTTAACTGGAAATAAGTTGCTTAGTCCTCGCTGCAGATTCTCAATGTGCGCTGCCACTCAGAGAAAACCCCTCCTCGGTCGTGTTGCCTTGCTCCCATGTTCACTGAGGGAGTTGGTTGCAGAAGCCTTGGCTGTTTAAAATGATATGATACTGCTTTAAATGCATAGTGCAGAGAGGGGCCGTCGTGTGGGAGGAAAGGGTTCATTTCCCCCTTCCTGCAGGCTATTTTAAAAGATGTAACACTGAACAGCGTTTAGCATAAGAAGAGTTTGGCCTTTACAGACTACAAAAATATTCCTTTGAATTTTTTTTTTGTTAAAGAAAAAAGATGCCAGAAGAAGGAGCTATTTGTGGAAACAACGCAAAGCACAAGTCCTATTATAAGTATTCTAGAAATACAAATAAAGGTTTCAAAAATGACTCTCAGTGGTGTGCCGTTTGGGCACTGCATGGAGATGGTACGGTGTATTGGTTAGAGCACTGGACTGGGAGGCCAGGGTTCTAATCTTCACTCAGCCATGAAGCCCACTGGATTATTCTGGGCCAGTCACTGCCTTTCAGGCTAGCCTACCTCAGCGGGTAGTTGTGGGGGCTTGAGCAACTTAGAGAAAAAAGGTAGGATTTGAATGCAATAAAATAAATAAATAGCATTTTATTGCTCACGTGTACACATTTGCACACAGGTGTGTTAAGGAGAAGAAACTTCACAAACAGCCCCCTTCGTTGCTTTGACATTTACAGACCTTCAGGGAGGGGTCCTTTGACTTCCTACCCCACATCCTAAACCTACCTGGTGGTGATGTTTCAGGGATTACTAGCTGATGAGATGACTCCTTGCCCACAAGATGTACAATGACTCTGGGTCCATCGAAACAAGCTATGTCACTGCTCCTTGGTCCAGATCTCTTGGTGCCAGCTCTGTTGAGGTCTGTGTGTCCCAACCTTCTCCTCTGGTTTCTTCAGCTGGTCTCCCTCCAGAAGAACCCTCAAGGAGATCCTCAGCAAGGTCCCCAACCTGTGGGGATTCTGTTTCGTCCTTCTAGAATTCAGCACCTGTGTCATGGTCCGGTTCAAGGGCAATCGAAGTCCCAGCTGGGGACGTCAGGACCGGGGGCAAGATGGCAGGGTGGGAGCAGGAACGGGAGTCCAGAAGCCAGGAGGCCAAGGGTCCGAGGGTCAGGAAGCAAGAAGTCAAGGAGTCAAATGCAGCAAGGCAGGGAACATGTTGCTGTGGCAAAGAGCCAAAGGGAAAATGCTGACCTTATATCCCTTCCCAGCTCTTGCCACCAGGTGCTGTGAGTTACCAATTGGCCTCACCTGTGAGGCCGCACCTTGCCTCTTCAGAACAAACTTAGGAAGGCCCCAGTCTTGCAAAGTCCTATTGTTCACAGGGCCTGGCTCCTGCATGCACACCTGACAACCTGGTACTGGGTCAGGTGTAGACATCAAAAAGGCAGGGGGAAGGAACCTCTGAACGGTCCTGGACTACAACTCCCATCATCCATGGCCTCTGAGCTTTGCTGGCTGGGGCTGATGGGAGTCAGAGCCCAAGCACATTTGGAGGATCACCAGTTTCCCGCCCCTTGTCTAACTGTTGCTGTACAAGGAACGGGGAAGGGTGCTACCCGGAACTGGCAGAGCTGTGGTAGAGTCCCAGATGCCCCAGGGAATGCGAACAACGGAGATTTGGAGAATGCAAGGGTAGAGAGATTTAGGAAATTGGAAAGGCAGGGATCAAATAATACTTACCTCTCCTGAAAAGGTGAGACAGAGTTGGCTCTCTGAGTTCTACAGTAACCTGCAGCTGCAAGGTTGTGACTGTATGCTGGGGTTCTAGCAGATGTTAGGCACAAGATCATTGGTGGCTAGTGTCCTTGGGTATCCATGATGGGTGAGCGTTCAGGAAAAGGCTCAGGTTATGATGGAGTGTCTCAAAGCAAACCACCCTACTCACCAGCTTTTTTTTCTTTTGATAAATAATTTTTCTTTGACTTTAAGAAGATATAAACATATAACAAAAGCAAGTAAAAAACCATATAAAGAGATTACTCTGGGACCCCACCCCATCCCCTCCATGGGTCCTAATGACAATGTTTACAACTGCATATCAGTTTGTTATCCAAATTTTATATCCAACTAAATCGTCCATATTTTTGGTTACTTTACAAGTGTGGTTAAAGTCCTAATATTTTCATCTGCTTACAATAGTCTCCTAAATACATTATAGATTTTACTCCCATTCCTTTTTGAAGTTCTTGTCCTCTTGGTTTCTGATTCTAATTTTGCCATTTCAGCATCGTCCATCAATTTGGTTTGCCATTCCTCCTTGGTTGGAATGGTTTCTTCCTTCCATCTCTACTCACCAGCTCTTAGGACCCTCCTAATGTGATGAAAAAGAAAACAGGAAGAGATTTGCTTGTGAAAGGAAGAAGCTTCCCTGACAGGGGTCCTGACTCGACACAAGAAAAATAACATGCAAGGAGACGAGAGAGGAGGGAGGGAGAGCTGCTCCTACCAACGAACTGGGGCTGATGGGAATTGTAGTCCCAAGCCTCTGGAGGGCACCAGATTGGGGAAGGCCACCACGCACAGAAAGAATACCAAGGATTTGGTGCTGTTCGAATCACATGCTGCAAATGTTCCAGCAAAGGCTTCTAGGAAGCCTCTAATGCACATTTGGTCTGCTGAGCAACTTTCCCCTCTCTCTGCCCATCAACCAACGGTGCTGCTATTTGAACAGAGGCCAGGTTTGCCTGTGGCAAGAGCAAGGGACTGCAGCATCGATGCAGTCCTTGCACGGCAGTTAAGGGGAGAAAGGGAGAGCAAGGTTGCATAATTGAAGCATTCCTTATTTGATGGGGTGCAGCTACAGGACAGGGTCATGTCCACATTCTTAACGCTGCCAGCACGAAAGAAAGCAAAATAAAATAATTTATTCTGCCATGTGGTTCCCCAATGTAAACAAGAACACTGGTAGCTGTTGTCAGACCATTGGTCTACCTTGCATAGCATTGTCTACAGTGGTGCAGGGTCAGTGAATTAGGGGGACTAGGCTAAATGTTCCCCTGGGTATATGGAGAACGACTTGGCCTCTTGACTGCATAGATAGACACACACACCCTCCTTGATTTCAGAATGCTGCAAAGCACAGGCTGCTAAAGAGATCTCTACAGAGGGGAATATGAAGAACAGCTTTCCGGGACTGTCCAGTTAAAGATCAGCCCTAAGTGGAGAGTTGAAAGTCTGGGGCAAAGCCAAATCTCTCTCTCTTTCTCTCTGCTATGCTAAATCACTCCCTCTAACAGCAAACACAGGTGATGAGTGCCAACAGAACTCAAGCCAACAAGGGGGCTGCTTAAGAGGACGGACGTGATTGGTGTCTTCACCGAAAGCTGGCCATTTTCAGAAGCAAAAAAAGATCAAACGAAGGGTTTGCTTCTCCCATAGCAGTCCAAGGAAGACTGAGGAGGCTTGGCAGCCACAGAATAACGATGACCTGTTGGAAAAGAAAAATTGAAAACAAGAGAGAAGGTAGTGGGATGTCCTGCTCATGGCTAACTCTGTGCCAAATTGAATAAAAAAATTGGGGGGGGGGATAAGCCCTGTCCACAAGATGCGGCACATGCACACCATTTGAATGGCAATGCCCACCAACATTGGGTGGGGTGGTCCCCTCAAATATTTTATTGGAGAGTTGGCTCCTACGGGGGCCACATAGCCGCCCCAGTGTGCTGTGATCTGGCCAGCTGGTGTGGTCTCAGTGAAGGATGCCATCCCATTACTAGAGATGAAACAAGATTCTCAGTCCCGTCATCCTTTTGGTATGTCCTTCTCTTCAGGCCTGTGGATGACCATCTGTCTGGGATTTTTGTAAGGAAGCGATCATTTAGCATGGCATCTTCACTGTACTTCACAGCTTACCTAGACATAGAGAAGTGACATGTGTTTTATCTCTTTTAAGCTGCTGTTGTTGATGTTCATCATCCTTTGAATATTTTTTAAAACCCATTTTTTAAAAAAGGGTTTCAATCAATAACTTTAATGGGTTTGTGCGATTGAGATATATATATATATATATATATATATATATATATATATATATAACACAATATATAACATTGCAAACAGTTTAGAGGTTTGCTTACAAACAAGGAGTACAGTGGTACCTCGGATTAAGAACTTAATTCGTTCTGGAGGTCCGTTCTTAACCTGAAACTGTTCTTAATCTGAGGTACCACTTTAGCTAATGGGGCCTCCTGTTGTTGCCGCGCCGCTGAGGCACGATTTCTGTTCTCATCCTGAGGTAAAGTTCTTAACCCGAGGTACTATTTCTGGCTTAGCGGAGTCGGTAACCCGAAACGTCTGTAACCTGAAGTGTCCGTAACCTGAGGTACCACTGTATATAAATTTTGTTAGTGAGATAAATAAATTCTGTTAAGCAGGCGGTTGAACTACATAGATGGCCTCCCAGGTCCCTTACAACCCTAGGGAAATCTAACCAAATGGGACCAGCTCCATGAAATTTTTCATACTTTCCGAAACTAATGCACATCCACAGTTGGAGGCAGTAATGCTTCTGAATACCAGTTGCTGAAAACCACAGGAAGAGAGAGTGCTGCTGAGCTCAGGTCCACGTTGCGAGCTTCCTACAAACATCTAAGTTGGCCACTATGACAACTACCATATTTTTCGCTCTATAAGACGCACCTTTTCCCCTCCAAAAATTAAGGGGAAACGTGTGTGCGTCTTATGGAGCGAATGCAGGCTCCTTAGCTTAGCAATAACAACGCGAAGCCTCCGAAGCGCAGTGGGAGCACTTCCACTGCACTCCTTGGCTTCACGTTGCTTTTGCTGAAGCCTGGAGAGCGAGAGGGGTTGGTGCGCACCGATCCCTCTTGCTCTCCTGGCTTTGCTTCGCTGGAGAGGCACTGCGCAGCTTTCCCTCTCTGCGCAGCACCCCTTCAGCGAACCGGCAGGAGAAATGGAAGGGGCTCTGTTTCTCCTGCCACTTCGCTGAAGGGGCGCTGCGCAGAGAGGGAGAGAATTTTTTTTCTTGTTCCCTCCCTCTAAAACAAGGTGCGTCCTATGGTCGGGTGCGTCCGATAGAGCGAAAAATACGGTAGATGGGGCATTGGCCTGATCCAGCAGGCTCTTTTTTTTGCTCTTACTCTGAGCTGTTTGGAGGAAGGAACCAAAACAAGGAATAAACTAATATGAAATTTGGGGAGAGCTGATAGGAGACGAATCAAATGGCTTCAGGAGCCAGACAGGGAGCGCAGACGAGAGGCTGCCCTCGCTAACCCAATCAATGGCGCAATAATGCACGGCACACAACCAGGGGCTCAGAGGGCCGTGAGATCCGATGACGGGCATACGTTGCAATCTGTTCCAATGTTTTCCTATAGTTCTGCGTGCATATCATCTCTCATGCCCAGCCCTCACATCTAAGCACATCATCTTCTAAAAGCTGCTTTGCTCACGTGGCAACATCCTCCTGACTAGCAAAGAGAAATTAATTATGCCGTCAAAACACAGAAATCTGCCTACTAAGGCACTCCTGCCTATCTCTGGTTCCGAACACCACCATAACAAGACAGGTTTCCTGGAAGATACAAGGCAGCATGTCTGAGGAATCTGCTTCCACGTCAGCTTGTCGAGGGGTGTTTTGACAGGGGAGAAGTGTGACATTGCGCTTGCCTGCCTGTCAGGGCAGGCAAAGAGCTGTCAGTTTCTGTATCATCTGCAGGGTGCAGACACCCTCCCTTCCAGTGAATTTCTTATCTTATTGCTCCACACACTTGTGGCATGTTGACTTCCGCACGCTGTCGGGCTATTGGGCAGAGCATCCCCCTTCGCTGCCAAGCACGAGGGCAAAATTCTGCACGTACGAGGAGAGGGAAACTCCCCCCCCCCCAGCAATTTCACTGGCGCCAAACCACAGTCCTGCCAGTTTATTTGTAGCAGAAGCAGACAAGGAAAACAGCAAGTCCTTATTCTCCCTGCTTCAAGGTTTGGGGTCAGACTTGGATCTGGGAGACAGGAGTTCTACTCCCTAGGCTATGAAATCCACTGGATGACCTTAGGCCAGACCACTGTCTCTCAACCTAACCTACTTCACAGGGTTGTTGTGTGGATAAAATGGGAGGGGGGGGACCAATGTATGCCACCACGAGCTCCTTGGAGGAAAGGTTGGGTATCTTCCTATAGACATAAAAATGTAAGACTGTTGTCATGCTGCAGTTTGCTTGGCTGCCACTAGGTGGCCACATCAAGTGCAGCATGGTAACAGGGCAGGCAAGTGAGCAAGCAGCACATGGGGCAGGCAGCAGGGTTTCGGGTGACCTGTGAGGGGGTAGGCGAGGGGCTGGGTGAGATGTAAAGGGTTTAGTCAAAGGGAGGGGAGGTTGGCCATGTGTGGGAGAAGGGAGGTTGGTAAAGTGTATGGTTGGTAGGCAGGGTTGGTGAGCAGAGTGAGAAGGTACAGGTAAAGGGACCCCTGACCATTAGATCCAGTCGTGACCCACTCTGGGGTTGCGGCGCTCATCTTGCTTTATTGGCCAAGGGAGCTGGCGTACAGCTTCTGGGTCATGTGGCCAGCATGACTAAGCTGCTTCTGGCGAACCAGAGTAGCGCATGGAAACGGCGCTTACCTTTCTGCCGGAGTGGTACCTATTTATCTACTTGCACTTTGACATGCTTTCAAACTGCTAGGTTGGCAGGAGCAGGGACCGAGCAACGGGAGCTCACCCCGTCGTGGGGATTTGAACCGTCGACCTTCTAATCAGCAGGTCCTAGGCTCTGTGGTTTAACCCACAGCGCCACCGGCGTCCGCAGAGTGAGAAGCCCCTAGTAAATACAATAAATACCTAAAATATAATAATAGTATTTCGCAGATCTGAATACCTAACAAAGTCCATCTAGGGAAAGTTGGTGTGCTGTAGTGTAGAAAGAGTCAGACCCAGACCGGAAAGCTTATTTCAAATCTCTACTTGGCCATGAAGCTCCCGGGATCACCTTGACCCAGTCGTTTTGTCTCAAGTCTACCGTCCTTGCAGGGTGGTTGCGATGATAAAAAGGGGGATTTGAAAACCACCAATGCCACCTCAAACTGGCTTGGGATGCATTTACACTAGGTTGGATTCAAACTTCAGTAAGCTTAGAGCATTTGCTCTCCCCACTCCTGCCCCAAACACCTCGCTCAGCTGTGTTACAGTCAGCTGCAAAGACCTATCGCCATTGTGCTTTGGATTCTTCAAGGGGATTCACTTTTCATTCCCATGCGCCTCATTGATGTGCTGGGTCTCATTTCCAGGTGCTTCTTCCAAACGCAGGACTGGGAAGCAAAAGCTCTGCCCTTCTCATCCTCCAGGGAGTCCCGCAATGATCATGCTGCCCCAGAGGGCTTAGTGGGTTGTGTACCAGGGTGCTGTAGTTTAAGGTTGCGAACCTGCTGTTCTTCTCACAGAGCTACAAAATTGAAAGTGGCTTAATCATCAAGTCCTCTTCCCAGGAAACCTTTAAGAATTGTAGCTCTGTGAGGGGAGTGAGAGAGGCGTCTTTTAACAACTCTGAGCACCACTAACAAACTGCAGTTCCCAGAATTCTTTAGGGGAAGCCATGCCTGTTTAAATTGAAATGATAGTGCTGTACATTTACAGTGGTGTGTGTGTGTGTGTGTGTGTGTGTGTGTGTGTGTGAGAGAGAGAGAGAGAGAGAGAGAGAGAGAGAGAAATTAAGCATCTATACAGCTCGCCTTGGTTTCCAGGGGCCTAGCAGACTGAGACCATACCAGTTAGCAACTTTTTGAAAATGACTGATGTTGGGAAGGATGGAGGGCACAAGGAGAAGGGGATGACAGAGGACAAGATGGTTGGATAGTGTTCTCGAAGCTACTAACATGAGTTTGACCAAACTGCGGGAGGCAGTGGAAGACAGAAGTGCCTGGCGTGCTCTGGTCCATGGGGTCACGAAGAGTCGGACACGACTAAACGACTAAACAACAACAACAAGCATTTGAAAACAGAGAGGTAAAAAAACAAGCCACCATTTTGTACACTTTGAAAAGGGTTCGTCAAAGCACAGCGGCCTGAACCCTTAACGGCCTTGCAATCCCCTACAATTTGCCTGACCCAAGTTGGGCTTTAAAAAAAGTAGTAGTTGTTTTAAAGCAGCCTCGTAATTGTCAGTCTGCAGCACTCTTGCCAGCCAAGCATATTGTACTCTAACCTAGACAGTAACAATTAGGCAAAGCCATTATTTTTATGAGCAAATGTGGTCAGACACTGGGTGATGCATTATCCCTGGTTACCCGCAGTTCCTATGGACCGTTTTTGCTTATGTACATTCCGATGTTTTGCAGGTGAGAGACAAGAACACGCACAGGAACACCTTTATTCCTACACCAGGTGTCATTTCATGAGTTTGTGAAGAGTGGATGGCGCAATGATTATTCCAACATCTGGCATTCAAAGGAATATTGCCTCTGCCACTACACACACATAGTGTGTACACAACCGTCATGGCTGGTGGCCATTGATAGAATTTTTGCCGCAAAAGGCTAACATGGCTACTTCTGGTGGAAATTACTGGAATGTATGTTCTTCTTGTTCTCTTATTCTATACGTTAGGTCCGCAAGCTGCACATATTCCATCAGTTTAAGTTGCCATTCTTTAGTTGGGACTTCGCTCGTTTTCCATTTTTGGGCTAAGAAAACACAGGCTGCAGTAGTGGCATACAAAAAAACCAGCAAGCTTTTCTGACACTTGGGAATTTCCATCTGAATTATCCCCAACAAAAAGGACTCTGGTTTTTTAAACATTTTTTTTTTCAATTCATTATGGAAAATGTTTATTGAATATATGGGGGGAAATTGTGTACACTTGAAAAAGTTGGCAGCATTAAGATAAATTCAGCAGTGTAAGCAAGTTTCGATGAATGTAATAATAGAATATTGAATGGTTTAGCTTATATAAAATATGCAGGGATTTATGATATGCAAAATGAACCATGGAAAGAGAAGGGAAGTCATTTATATTTTAAGGTTATTTAAACGAATACTCTAAATTGTAAAACAGGATTAAAAAAAAATTGAGAGAGAGAATGAAATTACTGGAATGTAGGAAGTTTTAATACAGAAGACCAAGAGTCAATATTTAAAGCAGTAGTTACTTTTATTGGGATCTCTTCCCCAACCATATAGTCTAGGAACAAACTCCCAACTCCCTCAACCCCTCCAGAGGAAAAAAAAAACCCAACACCCACCCTGAAGCATTTCATGAAAAATAAGTTTTGGAAAATCCACAGCAGTCAAAATAACATATTGCCAGTTCACCACAGAGTGTTCCCATCATTCACAAATTGGATGCAAAAAAGAAAAAGAAAAAAGTCCACAGCCTCAATCCAGCGACCCTCCATGCAAAGAGCTTATGCACCTATCAGAACAAAGAGTTCATGCAAGGAAGCAACGCATCCTGCCACTCTAGGATGAACGACCGTTTTCACCAGGTGACCTTAACCATTAAGTTACACAAGGTTCTCTGCTCAGGTTCAATCATCCAAAGGAAGGAGCGGCATTCAACAAAAACTGTCCTAGTCAACACTCAGTGGAGATGCCCCCCCCCCCCATGCTTCTAGACTTCCATCTGCGCCAGCCAACATGGCCAACAGTCAGGAATGATTGGAAATGACCATTGACTTCTGGCTCTCCATCTAGACATTTGGGAAAGGCTCTCCAAATTTGCCATGGAGCCCTCCTACTCTCCAGAGAATTCTGGGATATGTTCTCAGTCAAACACTTGTGGCCACCCAACAGTGGCGGCCATCTTTGTTTGCTTATGCACCTGCAAGGAGGTGCAGTTCAGGGGTGTGTTGGTGTGATTCTTCTCTCTCTCTCTCTCTCTCTCTCTCTCTCTCTCTCTCTCTCTGCTGTCCATTGCTTTGGCCACTTTCCTTTGAGCCCGAATCTCTTCTGGTATTGGAGCTTGGGGTTGGGGGAGGTAGGAAGAATTTGGGCTAAAGTGTGCATGTGCTTTGGACTGAATGAAAAACGGAAACTATGTTCAGTCAGAAGCAGTATATGTCTCTGAGAATCAGTTGCTGGGGATCACACGGGAGAGTGATGGTGATCCCCAGCAACTGATTCTCAGAGACATATTGGAACCTGCCTGATGGCTTACCCATGGCATCTGGTTGACTACAATGAGAAATGGATGCTAGATGAGAAGTCCACATGGGTGGACTTCAACTCACACCACCTGTGACCATTAGGCTAAGGTGGTTGTGGGTGATGGGAGCTATGGTCCACCCACATCTAGAAGACCTAGAGGAGCCCTTGGCTTGATTGAGCAAGGCTAGTCTTACATCTTCATACTTGATCTGACTCAGCAGAAATACCCTCAAGTCCTTAAAATCCTGGGCATCAAACGTGGTGAGATATGCTTCTGAGCAGAGGCCACAACAATCACTTAACTGCCCTACTTTCAAGTCTCATAATTATTCCTAAGTTTGGAAAGTATGTGTGCCAGTTGTACAGAGATGTCTCTGTTTGGCCACAGTTCTCACACAAATTTGGGGCGTGACTTGCTCTTGCTCTCAATCTCAGGACCTGTTTTCAATACCAGGACTCAGACCCAGACTAGGAAACTGTTAATAAAGAAGGTAGCCCCCTCTGGGAATGTGTAAAGTGCATTTCTTTTTCCTGCTGGGAGAACCACAGGCAGTTCCAAACCAGCAGAGATAATGGAGAGGCTTAGATGTAGGGGTTATGGGGAAGGCTTTTCAGCCTGGGGGGCCATATGATAGTGGGTGGCGAAAAGTAGGTGCAACAACAGCTGCGACTTTCCCCTCTGTACCAAGGGCCACGATCCAGCTACAAAAAAGTCACAAATCTCCACTCCCTGCCCCCCCCATCTCTCCAGTGAGACAAACGAGAGGCATCACCACAGTTCAGTAACATATCCCAGCCAGGCAGAAGCACTCAAGGAATTCAGCCTGGGTAGCTCAATTGGTTAGAGCATGGTGCTGCTAACGCCAAGGTTGCAGGTTCGATCCCCAGATGGAACAGCTGCATATTTTTGCATTGCAAGGGGTTGGACTAGATGACCCCCAGGGTCCCTTCCAGCTCTACAATTCTATGAAGTCATGGAACAGGATATGTGGCCTGGAGAAAAACTTGCAGACAGGACAGAAAGGGCTGGAAAGGAGTATTTGGCCTACGAACTGGTCAAAAAGCTGTGTGTGTGTGTGTGTGTGTGTATAATTTCCCCAGGCAGGCTTGAAGCCAAGAACCTCTTTTAAAAATAACCTATTGTGCATAAATTAAAACAAAACTAGTGCATGGAGAGCCAGCAATATAGCAGTTACTTTGAACACACACAATTCACTATGACAGGGCGGCTGATGCAGTTCCACAGAATGATAAATCACAACAGCAAAGGGACTTTCATTCGTATATCTACCACAGGCCCAGAATCCACCCTGTTTAAAAATATAGAAATGCCCAAGCAAAGACACTCATTTATATTAACCCCCCTCTGTAGTCCTGCCATCGACTACTAGTAGAATAAAGTATAGCTATGGACTAACAGTCTAGAAGACAAGATAGATATAAACACAGTTATTATAACCTGAAGAAGTGAACATTTTGTTTCAGAGATGCTATCAAGAGCAAAGGGGAAGGGCAGATAAGACCCCCCCCAACCCCTCCATGTTTGAAACTCTCCTCTAAAAATCTCATTTTTGTGAGCAAAACTGCATATTGTAGATTAGCTGTACAAAGTATTCTTTTTTAATATCATTATACTGTTTCGAGTTATTTATTTATTTATATATATATATATAGCACCTTCCATATAAAGGACAAGTTCTAAGTGGTTTACAAACAAACCAAAATCTGAGAGCACCTTGGGAGGAAGTACCACAGGCCAAGTATCTGACTACTAAAAACACAGAAAAGGGAACTAAAGGAGCTTTTGGATCAAGGTCACATGCCTAGGTGTTGATGCAGGGCCCAAGACTCAGTGGCAGGAATCCTGCCACGATTTTTAAAAGCAGCAGTCTTCAGTCTTTTACCCAAGCATGCATTTGGGGACCTGCTTTTTCATTCATTTATTTTTTTAAACCATATTCAGTGTATGGTGGTAGCGCTTGCTGCTGCAGCCCACCTTGGTACAGGGTCCTGACCTGCCAGCTTTAAAGATGAATGCTTTAAAAAGGAGCCAGCTGCACGCGGAGGAGGTTGAGGCAGACACATTGTTCCCTAGTTGCAGAGGAGGAGGAGCAGCAGCAGCAGCAGCTTTACCCAAAAGAGAGGGAGAAATTCAGTGTATTGCTAAAGTTCTTACCCCTGAAATGATGAACTGGGATTCATGTCATACTGAGAACTGTAGGGCAGGGTGTGGGGAGCCTCCGGCCCCACGGACGCTGCTAAATTAGAACTCCCTTCGCCCCTATATATGTAAAAAAGCCCTAAGCATTTATGTTAGGGATGATAGGGGCAGAAATCCCCTCTCAAAAATCATGTTGGAAGTTGTTTATGTAGGTAACAGCAGCAGCAGCAGCAGCAGCAGCTAGGATTCTACAGGTGCAGAAATGGATGGAAGGAGAAATTCCAACCAAAGAAGAATGGGTAAGTTAATGGATTGTGCACGACTGGCAAAATTAGCAGCAAAATCAAGACAATCTAATGATGAGTGTTTTATGGAAGAATGGATGGCCTTTTCGGACTATTTAAATAAATATTATAGCAAGGTGAACTCGAGAGCAAGATTTGAGCTACGAGCGGCAGAAGTAATTAGATTATAATATTGAGGTTATGATTTGATGGAAGACAGGGTGTAGCAGCAGGAGAGAAACGAGAACTCGCATGGAAAATGGGGTGGGAAGTTGGTAAAAATGAGAAGGAAGACGAAATTCTGTATGTTGAAACTTAGTAAAACGTAATTGGGGGAAAGCTCTCGCTTCATTCCCAGTGAACGCAGAAGGCTTGGGATGATGGGAATTGTAGTTCTGCAACGTCTGGAAGGCCAGAGGTCCCTCACACCTGCTATGCAGGATTTTGTCTCTCCAGTTCCGATTCCATTTACTACAAATCGTTTCAAGGTTTTTTGGCTCACTTGGACTAGCCCTCTAAACTGCTTCAAGTTGTCCCCAGCTGATAACGTAAAAGAGGGGTGAGGAACCTGTGGACCTCCATGTGTTGTTGGATTCTAGCTCCCATCAGCCCCAACCAGCATGGGGATGATGGGAAATGTAGCCCAAGAACAGAGGGCCATAGATTGCCCATCCCTGAGAGAATTTCACAAGGATATACGCTGGTTAAAATATTACCAGAAATACCGCATGCACTACAAAGAGTTCTCCTGAAAGGAATGATTTCTCTGCTACTAACATTCAAAACTACATATTGTTTTACCCCTCGCAACGTGATAATTATAGTTTACCTGAAGCCTTCCCAAGCCAGGAATCCGGTAAATATCGACTGCCCATTGCTTAGAAAGACACCCATTTTAAAATTACATGTTTCCCACCTCTTCGCAGTGCATGTTTACAGTGTTTAACGAAATACAAAGGTGCACAATCAGCTGTTTCCCCCCAGCCTGCTTAGGTACCCTTCTGGTTGCTGGGCTGCAAATCAAGTAACTAAGATTTCGTGGACGTTCCCTGATTAATAGGACTTCCCGTTTTCCTCCAAATGGAGCATGGTTTGGACCATGGTCACTAACATTGTGCCCACCGGTACCTCATACAGCACTCACAAAAGGCCCCAGTAAACATCCCCTCAAAAATTCACAACGCAGGAGGGTCTCTGTGCTCTTCCTGCTCCAATTCTGTTTGCTTAGTCTTTCCTACATTCAACACCCTCCCCTGCTTTAAACATGCCGTAATTTCATTGGATGCCAGGACTGGACCACCTGCCCTCCCATCCATTCTGAGCAGCCATTTTGGGAGGCGGCAGCCATTTTCTTTCACGCTACACACCCACACCCGTGGCAGCCATTTTGTAACTGGTGCCCATGGCATCATCTCAAAATTCCCACTGGTTCCAAAAGGTTGGCAACCCTTGACTACACAAACACACACACACACACACACACACACACACACACACACACACAGCCCAGGAGATTTGTCTTGACAAACGTGAGATTTTCACAGCACAGCATGGATACTCCTCTTTAGGCACAGGGAAATATCACAGCAACATGAGCAGCTCCTTCCAAGACTGGTGCAGAGCAAGAGGAGTGTGGTGTGTGTGTTTGTGTGTGTGTGTAATGGAATCTGTGAAGCCTGGAGAAAAAAGCTAGCATGAGCGATAGTTTGGAGCAGTGGGAGGAGATCGGCTCAGTGCAAGATCTTTGGACAAAGAAGTTTCAGTATAATTCCCAAGATTTTGGCACAGGGCTGCATGGAATTGAAGGTGGGCAATGAGGTCTGTGAAAAAGCCGTGTTCTTTCCAAGGTATGCACATAACTCAAGACCTTCATTGCACCGCAAATGTGGAGGACTAACCCTATCCGTAAGCTGCCAACATTTCCAGTCTCAGGGCCACCCCAAACACTCCCCCAAGTCTTTGGTGGGGAAACAAAGAGCTTTCAAGGTCCAAGAGCGGTAAGGAGGACCATGTACTTCGTACACAGAAGTCATTTCTGACAAATAGCATCTGCACACCTCAGCAGCTCAGGTGTCCTGCAGTATTTCACTAGTATTGGCACGGCTTTAGCTGGGTGGTTAAAGAACAAAAAACTTCACCCCTAGTTATCAAGCAAAATGTGATCCCTAGTTAAGCCGGAGAACTGTCAAGAACGGTTCCCCTTGACGCAGCTCTCGCTGCTGCCGCTGCCGCACAAAAGCCATCTTTCACA